>NW_024097252.1:0-35307 GCF_016545835.1 Crotalus tigris | reverse complement strand
TCCGAAATCTTGCCAAAAACACCTTGCAGGGACTTATTAAGGTAGTTGATAGGAATCAACACTGACTTGAAGACACTTTTTTTTCGAAGTTCTATAAGCAAATAATACACTGGTTTAATTTGTTTATCTCCATGTCCTTTCCTGCCTGTCTTTTGTGACTTCTATAGTGATGTGAAAAGATCTTTGCTTATACATGAATTTCCTAGGAAGGAAATTCTAATCTTTGTCATATAAAAATAATCAAGCTGTTTTATGCAATAGAGAAAGAAGGACATCAATGAGATCAATGAGAAGAGATGATGGGAATTATAATTCAGCAGTATCTGGGAGACATTGTTCTTCTGGATAGCATTAGATACTAAGATAGGATCCTAAGCAATAACAAACCAGTGAAATGGCTTAAAAATTAGGTGGAGAGTCCGAATAGCTGAGATCACCCAGAAACAAAATCAGTTTGTATGTACATGGAAACAAACAAACAAATTCTTTCCCATTGTATTTATATAGTATACAGAGGAATTTACATGGGTGCTCAATATGGTTAAGTTCCATAAGAAAATATGTAAAACAGGTTAACAGATTCAACATTTCTAGTTTCTAATTATTCTTTCTTCCCTACTTTGTTTGCACTGATTATGTTAACTAGCTGGGTAACAAAACACTGCAAGCACACAATCAAACTCAGAGAGCTCCAAGAACTCCACGGTTCAACCCCAAGCTGTAGATCCCATCTTGTATTGTTCATCTTTTTTGTATTGGACAGCCTAGGCCAGAGGTAGGCAACCTCGGCTCTTTTATGACTCATGGACTTCAACTCCCAGAATTCCTGAGCCAGCACAGCTGGCACAGCTGGCTCAGGAATTCTGGGAGTTGACGTCCATGAGTCATAAAAGAGCCGAGGTTGCCTACCCCTGGCCTAGGCTACCTGTTTTTGCATTGATGTTACTTTGCAATGAAGAAAACACATTTAGAAGCCCCATATTTGCTATCTTCCTTCAAACTAATTTATTCTAAGCCCTTTTGTCTGCGTCTGAACTGATACAAAATCTGAGCTATAATATTGAGGCTGATAACCACCACATTCTTATTTATTTAGTAGTAATAGTAGTAAAGTTGGAAGGGACCTTGGAGGTCATCTAGTCCAACCCCTGCTCAGGCAGGAAACCCTACACCATTTCGGACAAATGGCTGTCCAGTCTCTTCTTAAAAACTTTCAGTGTTGGAGCATTTACTGCTTCTGGAGGCAGGCTGTGTCCACTGATGAATTGTTCTAACTGTCAGTAAGTTTCTCTTAGTTTCTAGATTGCTTCTCTCCTTGAGTCAGTTTTCCACCCGTTGCTTCTTTCTTTGTCCTGCCTTCAGGTGCGTTTGGACAATAGGCTGATTCCCTCTTCTTTATGGCACCCCTGAGATATTGGAATACTGCTATCATGTCCCCCCTCGTCCTTCTCTTCGTTAAACTAGACATAACCAATTCTAGCAACCGTTCCTTATATGTTTTAGCCTCCAGTCCCCTAATCATCTTTGTTGCTCTTCTCTGTATCCTTTCTAGAGTCTCAACATCTTTTTTACATCGTGGTGACCAAAACTGGATGCAGTATTCCAAGTGTGGCCTTACCAAGGCATTGTAGAGTGGCATTAATATTTCACGTGATCTTAATTCTATCCCTCTGTTAATGCAGCCTAGCACTGTGTTGGCCTTTTTGGCAGCTGCAGCACACTGCTGGCTCATATTTAGGTGATTGTCTACTAGGACTCCGAGGTCCCTCTCACAGTTACTACTATTGAGCATGGTGCCACCTATGCTGTACTTGTGCATTTGGTTTTTCTTGCCTAAATGTAGAACCTTGCTTTTTTCACCATTGAATTTCATTTTGTTAGTTAGTGCCCAGCTTAAGACTTTCACTTCCTGAATGAAAAGTTGTACTTAAAAATCCACTTCCCAATATTGCAACATGGAGTATAGAAAGTGGATGGGTAACACATTTCTCCCCACTCTGGTTAGTTTTCTTGTATAACGGCTCTTCTTAACCATATAACAACTACAGAGCCTGCAAGAAAATTGATGAAAGGATAATAAACAAGAAGAGTTAAGTAAACTCAGGTCTCCATATTGTTCCCAAAGCCATTTTTGTGGGCCCTGGTACATTTTCTAATCCCTGTAGTTAATTTGGATGCCTGCCATTTTTATGTAACAATCTCCTGAAAACAGAGTTTCCATTAAAATAGTCTTTAAAAGAATAAGTAAAGAAAGAAGAGTGAAGAGGAATACCTTTTTTTTAACAACTAATGCTTTTCCAATTAAAAATAAACCTACAACAATAAAAAAAATCATATTAATGTGTACTCACAAACCTATTCAGCCCACTGATAGAAAAGAAAATTTGCAGCTCAGGTTTGAACTATGGAGTCCTTGATGCTCTCTGAACTTGGTAGTTTTCTAGAAAATGTTTCATTAACAAATTAGGTAACATCGACAGTAGTAGAAGGGAGTTCAACTTTTTCAACCTTTACAGTGCAGACCACATTTTTATATATTTTTTTCTGTATTAATGGTGATGCTTCACAGTAATACAGACTTTAAAAAGTACAGCTTCATCTAGTAGTAGTTGGGATTTTTTTCAGCCCAGATGTGGTAGCTGGAACAAAATAATCCCATAAGTCATGTTTCAATTTGTCTCCAAGTTATTTCAGTATACATCTTTGGTGTTAAGTATGTAATAGTATATTATTTCAGTGTTTTGTTCTTGTAATTCATTCTCAAGTAAATATTTAAAGTGTAACTTTATTATACTTTATGGGTGAACGATCAAACCTTAGCACATAAAAATTAAAAGGTCTGTAACACAGCCCAGGCCAAGAATGTAATAATAAAGGATTGTTCAGTTTATTTATGTTTTTCAAGAGAAGGGGGAAAAACTGGTAACAAACTCTGTTTATATTCTCTGTCACATCCTGTTTTACCTTTCTCCTGACCCATACAGTACCAATTAATGTCAGTTTAAGGATACACAGTTTCTCTGGGGAAAAATTCCACACCTTAAAAACATAGGAGACTGAGAAGAAAAGATAACTGACATTTCAGCCACTGTTATCACCACTAGTGCTCAGGGAATTTAGTGTGTGGTCACTGTCAGTCGATCATCCTCATGCACCAGGCAGGCAGCCATTACGATGTTGCTCAGCAATTTTACACGCAGGGCATGTTTGTATTTCTCATTAATTTGTCAGCTTCCATTTTAGAGACATTCTTGTTTAATCAGTGAAAGTCAGAAGGTAAACCAAAATATTTTTGCAGACTCTATCTAATGAGACTATTTAGTCAGCTGTTGACAGCAAATGTGACAGGAATAGAAGTAGATGCTGGAGAAGATTTATACCAATTTATACAACCACATGCTGTGTAACCCATTCTAGCTGCATCCTCAATGAAACTCCAGGCAGAAAATGCCACCATTTCTACAGTTCAGTAACTATAGGACAGTGGTGGCGAACCTATGGTACGCGTGGCACTCAGAGCCCTCTCTGTTGGCACACCTGCCACCGCCGCCAGCAGCAGGTGCATCAGGCCACCACTGCTGCCCAGAGCACAAAGGAGGCAAAGCAGCCGACTAGCAGGCTCGAGTACAGGTAGTAGAGCAGAGGTTACCAACCATTGTTGATTGGTGGACTGGAAGAAAAGAAAGGGGGAAACTTTTTACATGCAGGCATGCATGCACAGGGCCGCAAGCATGCACGTGCTGTAAATGGGGCGGGGCTAGTGCCTGCGTGATACTCACTAGCCCTGCCCCGTTCTTACATGGTACAGCACCTTGTATCTGCACCCCATGGCACGGCCGTTTTTGTGCCTTGCAGCACATTGGCCCATTTTTGTTCCCCCGGGTTTTGCATGCCAGAGGCGGCACTCAGAGGCTCCTCCCTGCCCCCCCCCGAAGACACCACAATGCTGATGCGGCCCTGGCACTTTGCGATAAATAAGTGGGTTATAATAATAATTTTTATTTTACAGTCACAGACCAAAATGCAAGTGCAACAAAAGAAAATACAAGAAAAAATAAGTAGGATTTGGGTTGTGGTTTGGGCACTCAGTCTCTAAAAGGTTCACCATCACTGCTATAGGATTATACTTTACCTATACCTTTACCTTCTCAGAAGGTCCCAGGCTATCTAAGTGCAGCTGGGAAAAATTATTTTCTAGATTTCTATTGTGGACTTCCATTATCATACTGCCAGTCAGTATGAGCAACATTATGTTAGATATACCAGTGGTCTAATTCAGTATTAAGGTGACTTCTTTATGCTCCTATATCTTTTTCTGAGCTTGCGATTAAATAATGGATTGATGCTTCCAATACCTAGCAGTACCTTTTATTTACCTTTGAAATGATTCTGGTGCAATTACAATAAAGATAATACCACACGATATGGATACATGGCAGGGAAATTATGACAAGCTCGTCACTAGGCTGTAGACAGTCGAAGTTAAACTTACTACCAGGCACTTCTAAAGCAGCACAGATGAGACTGGGTGAGATCTGAACCTCTCTTCAATCCTAAGTATTTTCTTCTCCTGTAAAATCTACCGAAAGTATCTTCCCCCCTGTAAGGAGAGAGGGAAGGGAACTTCTATCCCACCCTCTAAGAATAGTGGTGACTGACTGTTCAGGGGAGTTAAAACACTGAAAGAATAACCTTAATCTAACTGGATTTATATGCTTCTAAAATTTGGGAACCAAAAGATTTCTTATCTTTACTGAAGACTTTGGTTTTTATTTACAAAAAAGAAATAAAATTGGAAAAAGGAATATAAAACCTTTGGACTTAAAAATTTTTAAATGGCATTGGTGACATCTTGTGGCCAGGTTTGATATTACAACTTGTTATTGTCTAAAGGAGTCTTGGCTTGAAGCCTACTCTACAGAGAAGACTTTTTCAACCTGAACAAATATCAGCTGTGTGAAGCTCAGCTGTGTTCTATACTCAGTTTTAAAATTATTTTCATTCTCTGACTTTAAAGCTCTCAGTTTAACACACCATTAAGAGAATATGGATGAAGACCAGGAATAGATTCTTTTTATGTTGAAAGCAATACAGGCTTTATTCACAGTCACTCATGCCCTTGTCACCTCAAGACTGGATTACTGTAACGCGCTCTACATGGGGCTACCCTTGAAGGGCGTTCGGAGGCTGCAGTTGGTTTAGAACGCAGCCGCGAGAGCGATTGTGGGCGCGCCAAGGTACGCCCACGTGTCACCTATCCTCCGCGAGCTGCACTGGCTTCCTGTGGGTCTCCGAACGCAATTCAAGGTGTTGGTTATCACCTTTAAAGCCCTTCATGGCATAGGGCCAGGTTACCTACAGGACCGCAATCTGCCGCACAGCTCCCAGAGACCGGTGAGGTCCCATAGATTGGGCCTCCTTTGGGTCCCGTCGGCCAGACAATGTCGGCTGGCAGGCCCTCGGGGAAGGGCCTTTTCTGTGGTGGCTCCGACCTGGTGGAATCAACTTCCCCCCGAGGTGCGAACTGCTCCCACCCTGCCGGCCTTTAAGAAAGCCGTTAAAACTCTCCTGTTCCGGCAGGCCTGGGGCTGATGTCCCCGGGGGGCCGGGATATGATCGGACTCGCGGTATGATTGGATTATTTTATTGTTTTAATTTTGTACGCCGCCCTGAGTCCTTTGGGATTGGGCGGCATATAAATATTTGTAAATAAATAAATAAATAAATAAATAAATACATGAAGCTATTATTTCAGCTTGTGATGAAATAAGATGCTACAAAAAAGAACAAGATGTCAGCCTAGAGATACGAACCCAAATTTTGACTACAATTAAAGAATCAACTACACAGAACATAACAGAAGAAGTAGAACAATTAAATACTGTGATAGAGGATTCAACTGACCAACAAATACAGTCAATGGAAAATCCAGAAAAGGGACTGACAACACTGAAAATGGAAAGGATTTTCTATATAAACCAGAAGAAACTTGAGGAGCAAGAAGAAGAACAGACCGAAGGGAAGACAAACATATCAGGACAACTATGGGGATCTGGAATAATAGAGAGATGATTTGCTAGCCCTTCCAAAAAAATGGCGACTGGATGGTCTCTTTTATTTCAAATAATATATATAACAACAGAGAGAAATCTGTTTAATGACTTAAAAGCAATGACGTGGAAGGTGAGCTAGCAAAGGAAGAAAGGCAAAATAAGGTTGAAGAAAATTGGGGTTTTGATTTATTAGATGGGAAATTAAAAATTGGGGAAAACAAATAAATAGGATATTGATTGTCTATAAAGATTTAATGTAAAAGTAATTAAGATATGTATAAGCTAAAAATTTATTGATAAATGTAATAAACATGTTTTTATTAGTTGATATAATAAGAACTGTATTAGCTTAAATATGAGACAGTAGATATTAAGGGAAAAAGAGAGGAAGTATTTGATGTTGAAATTGGGGAAATTTTGGTCATTAAATTTAAGTCATTTGAAAATTAGTTGAAAATAAGGAAGTTATACTGTATTATTAACTAGATGATGTAAGATGGTGGGAAATAGAATATACTCAAATAGATAACATGTGTATCTTGAATATTAGACTTTGTTATGAATTGTGATAAATTTGGTTACCTAAAATTTAGAAATTATAAATATCAAATGTTAAATTTAAATATTAATGGGAAACTAAAAATTGGGAAAAACTAATTACAGGACATTGATTGCCTTTAAAGAGTGAATGTTAAAGTAACTAGGATATGTATAAGCTAAAAAATTATTGATAAATGTAACAATGTTATTTTTACTTAATTGATACAATAAGAACTGTATTAGTTCAAATATGAGACAATAGATATTAAGGGAAAAAGAGAGGAAATATTTGATGTCGTAGCTTGAGATTTGTACTAGAGATTTTTGTATGTTATTGACCCAGCCACCACATTGCTTTTTAAATACTTAAATGTAAAACTAGAAAATTAATAAAATATTACAAAAAAAAGGAAATAAATGACAAGAACAATGGCCTGTTTAGTCAGCCACATATAAATGTGCTACATGTTGAGTCTCACTCAGCCAGCCAGGATAACATGGGGTGATGCAGTTATTCTCTTCAGCTAGTATGATTGCCACTATATAGCTTCCCACCATGATTTCCTTCCTTTAATCAGCAATTAGGAGCAAGGTGAAAAGGATGAAAATGTTTTTCTCTTAGTGAGTAACTGAAACCAAACAAAAAAGAAAAAATGACAGTACAGTATCTTGGTAGTCAATTTGAAGAGGCCTATGATTTCTGAAGTATATAACCAGATTATAACCCCCAAATTGGATTAAAATAATATCTTGAGTTTAATGATATCTTGAATATGTAGCAAAGAGAAGAAAACGGTATTCCAGGGTCTTGCCTAAAGAAAGGAGACCATCCAAATTTTTAAAGAATTGGGGAAAGGTTTGAGCATAGCCAAAATTACAACCTACAATCAGAAATTTGGAGGTACTGGAATTTCTTTCTAAACCCTGAAATATTTAATAGATGGTTGTGGGCTCAAAAATATTTCCTTCCCCTCAGCTAGACTGCTTTTTTCTCAGGGAAGATTCAAAGAACAAAAGCACTGAGTAAACTCTTCCCTGGCTATTTAACCTTGGAGTAGAATTATATTTGCTCAGAGATGTAGCTAGTGAGCTTTCTTAGGCATTGGTAGTAGATGTGGTAAAAACAGAAGGAATAATAGATGTAAAAGGGATTAGATTACATGTCAGTTATGTATACATTCTCTAATAGGGAACTCTGGAAACTTGCCGTAAGAGCCTATTATGTAAGTTAATGTAAGTTGAGATCTGTATATTTTCAGAGACATTATTTATCATGGTAATGGGGAGCAAAATCTTGTATGTAGGCAATGAGAATCAAAATAAACACTTTGCATTTCCCTGAGCATAAATAAATGTGTGTATGCTTGCACTAATCTTTCTCAAGGATTACAGATACAATGTCAGGAAGTGATTATTCTTTTAGGCAACTTAATCCAGGTTTAAAGATATCACTCTGGTGCAGCTTCACATTTGTTTGTTTTAATTAATACGCTCGGGACTCCAATGATGGTGTTAAAACCTGTTAAGTGATAACTAAATAGATTAGTATTTTGAATATAAAAGAAAGCTCTAGATCTCGGATGTCAAACTCGATTAACTCATGTGACATATTGTGACATATCGTGATGTTTTTTACCTTTGCGGAGCAGGGGTGGGTGTGTCCTACGCGTGACGCATCCAGCCTGCAGTTTGACACCTCTGTACTAGATCTTCCTAATTAGGTACTGTAGCTGTCTTGGGACTGCAACTCCCATCATGTTAGGAAGTGGTAGTCTAATACATCAGAGGGATGGGGAAGTGGTAGCTTAAGATATCAGGCTTGAGGAAGTCCCATGTATTCTAAACTCCTTGGAATTTGTATCTCCAGCTCAAGGATTCTCCAGCTGAAGTCATGCTCTAAATTCTGATGCTAGATTAAACATATAGCTTGTGGCTGAGAATCTGCTGAAGTCTTTCCAATCTTATAGCTCTGTTTCAGCAGTAAAGGCCATAAAAAGCGATGGTTTCAAAAGCTTAATGCTGTACTAACTGTCTAATGTAAAACCTTGTTCTTAGAAAAAAACGATATCTCATTTTGTGAGCCTTAGGGTAAAATTTCATTTCAGGGCTCTCTTTTTCCCAGACCACGTACAAAAGAGATTAATGTCTGAAATTTCAACTGTATTTGTTTTACAAATTTGTCCAACTCCCTTGAGAAGAATTGTCTTGTATAATTTGAAGACTAGTAATTCCATTGCAATGACCTCTAGTGTTATAATTATAGAAAGAAAACTTGCACAAAGTCAGGCAAAGTGAAAATTAATAGTCTCCCTCTCTCTCTCTCTCTCTCTCTCTCTCTCTCTCTCTCTCTCTCTGTGTGTGTTAGTCCCTATGCTGCTATTGCTATGTTGAAATGTTTGCAAAAAATGCCATGTATTCTGCAATTACAAACATTAGAGGTTTTTCTTAAATAGTCACTTCTTTTCTAGAGCTTAAAAAGTACTATTTTATCATACCATCTTTTTTATGACCATACAATAGTATAATAGTCAGTTCTTGTGACCTGGCCTTTATCAACTTCTTGAATATTTTATTAATCATGTTTATATAATATAAGCAAATGAAATAGTGCTGGCATTGGGTACTAGAAAAGGTGAACAAAAGCAAGTACCGTATGTGCCATAAGTAGCTCACCCTTTTTCCCTTTGCAGATTATAATTATATACAAACCAGAAACAAACCTTGTTTCCAAAACATTACTCAACACAAGTTAGCATGGTGCTTTAGATACACACTCAAAATTGATCAGATCTCTTTCAGATGAAATAGATGGAAATGTCTGCTATGGTCTTGCACAAAATTAATAAATGGTTAACCCTTCCCCCAACCCTATTACTTCAGCAAGTGTATTCTTTCCCAAAGCTCCCTGAGAATAAAAACTTGTTGAACTAGGCAATTCTTGATTTTAGGTACCAATAACTCTAAAAGTGTGATAAACAGAGGGAGTCATATATTAACATAACATGGCATACAGTTTTTCTACTATCATACTACTTAAAAATTATAATAAAAGAACAATATTGGTTCTCTGGCCTATATGGTACAGAATAAAATATGAATGCAATGAATATAAAATGGAACATGGAACATCATGGTCTAAAAGTTCTATCAATTTATTTTGAATGAACCCCAGATATATGGAAGCAAAACCTTTAATGTTTCTTTTATTCCCAGTTTTGATAAAATAAAAACTGAAGAATCTCAAAATTCTTTTAGGGCAAGTAGGGCCCCATCTGATTGTCCCCATGTCCTGAACTCTTCCCTTCCATATTCCTCACATGATGTAGGTGGTATCTTGCCCAATATTTGTGCCATATACGCCTCCAATTTCTTTTTTCTCTTCCCCTTTTCACTTCAGCCACCATTGTTGCAACCTCCAATTATCAATAGAGGAATGTAGCACAGCTCCACTTTTGATGTTTCAGATGTCACAGTAGCATCTTGGTCTCTTGTTATTTGTTAATAACAAGAGACCAATAATGGTGTCCTCATGCTTATTCATACTGCATTGCAGACTTTTTTCTATAGAGTTTAGATACTTGCCTTCCCTTTTCATCCATGCTATGCAAATGACAGCATTGGATATGTTCTTCAGTGTTATATTATTGGGCCTTTTTAATCAGGTCTGGGGCCTCAACAAGTACCCCATAATACCAAAGTACAAACCACTGAATATAGAAAAAAAGATTTGCAAAGCATCACATTATCCAGTCATTGATCTATACTTAATGTATATGAGCTGTCTCCTAGTTATGTTAACTATAGAGATAAATTCATGGTATCAGCAAGCACACCCATTCAAGGTCATTGCTTTCCCTATCACTGATCTAAAAGAAGCAAAGGCGTTAGTCAACTAGAGCACATATCATGCACTGCTCCAGATAACCTCTTGTTGCTAGTAGCTCTGATGTCAGCTTTCCTGCAGGCATTTTCATAATTAACATTAATGTCTGAAGGACAGAAGCTGCACTGATTTCTGCATGAACCTGGACTGAGTTCTGTTTACAAGAAAGCCAATGTATTGTCTCACAGTATACATCAGTGGTTCTCAACCTTTTTAATGCCGCGACCCCCCAACCGTTCGTAAGTCGAGGACTATTCAACCAGTTGTAAGTCGAGGATTACTCAACTGGTGCAGCACCGTTTGCAAAATGGGACTTTTGGCAGGCTCAGCAGGGCAGAGACAGCCTGGACAATTCCTATTGGCTTATGAAAGCCAATAGAATTAGACTCTATTCAAGAGAGTCTATTCTATTGGCTTTCAAAAACCAATAGAATAAAAGGGAGTAGCACAGCTAAGGAAAAGGGGAAAAAATGGCAGACTGCGTTGTTTGGCGACCCCCATGAAATGGTCGTTCAACCCCAAATAGGGTCCCGACCTACAGGTTGAGAACCACTGGTGTACATTCTGGATTAAAGCCTAAATTGGGTTTCTATAATCCAATGAATAGAATCTTTACCTTTTTCTTGGTCCAGTTTAGATGAACAATACTCCTTCAAGTACTGTTGAATTCCAAGTGGCAAGGTCAATTGTCAGAAGTGTTTAACATTTAGAGGACCATATATTTTTCAGTGAAGCAGTTTTAGGTTTATTCCGCTAGGAAAATGTTTTTTTCTTTTATGGAAATTCTCACGACATTCACATACTAGATTAAATGAAAGCTCTTTATATACGCTGTACGATATTTTGTTAAATTAAATTTAAAATGGGTCCCAATGAGCAGAGAAAAAGAAGAACATCTCCATGAAATTTATATTGAGTACAATAGATTCATAGGAAGAGCCCTGCTGAATTAGACCAAAGATTAATATACAGTACTCCAAGATCCTGTTCTCTACAGTGGTTAACTGGTTAACTAGTTACCTATGGAAAGTTCACAATAATCTGATGAATGAAGCTCATTGTTTAATGTACTGATGAAATTAAGAAACTTGTGGCATCACAAGAGTTTTATTAGTACCAATTAAGTTGATATATTTTATTCCAGTTTTTAAATAGCATTTATTTTAGATGCTGTTCTAAATTTGTGTGACTGCTGCTGCTATGGGTATTTTGATTCCTGCAAATGCCAACCATTCAGAGCTTGGTGGTTTTGAGAATTGTATGCCATGACCCCACACAGACATTCTCAATACTAGAACTTGGAAAATCAAAAATTCTCCAGGAGATCATGAAGAAGGAATGTTTTTACTTGATGTATATGTTGGAAAAAATATGTAAAGTCTTGGCTGTGTTAACATATTTGACCTAACAATTGTTCCCATAGCCTGATTACTCCTGAATTCTCACACAAAGCAGTAGGAAGTTTGAGCAAGGCCAAAGAATTTAAGGTTTGGCAGGAAGGAAAAGAAACAGAAAAAAATAATATTTTTGTATTTGGTCAAATTCTTTGTTGTTTCAAAAACCAAAAATTGAGATGTTAAGAAGAAGACATCATATTAAGAGAAGCCAAGCAGGAAGAGAAATCTTTAAAAACTATAATAAATGCAAACCCCCTTAGCTTAATAGTCCCATTGTTCCTAAAGAATTCTGTATCTCTTCATATTATTGTTGGTGCCGCACAATTTAGAACACAGAACTTAAATATTGTGCAAGTTAGTTAGCTGAACAATGTTTTTGAAATTATGCCCAAGGGGCAAAATGTTAAAGGAACTCTCCATCCTATCACTGCAGAGAAAGCAAACAGTCCATTAAGAACCGCAGATGAATAGCTATTGCAATGGAACTTGTACAAAAACTGCAGCTAGTGTATACACCTATAGATGAAGAGACCAGAAGTGAGGACTGGTAACTGCTAACAAAACAAATTGTCCTGAGTCAGAATACCTGCTTAAAAGTCCTGGTAGTACTTCTTTATCTCTTTGCAATCCCATTTATCAAGTTCTGTCAAGATCTGTCTCTCTCAACCTATTGTTCCATTTTCGTGTTCATATAAGGCACATATGAAGATTATGAGGTTAGTATATTATCAACATTATGTAAGTGATACTTTTGTCTGTCTTTTCTTTTTATCTTCACCCTACTTGCCACTAATGACTGAGTTTCAATTTGTATTAAACAATGTATTGTAAAAAATAAAACAGCAATCAGGTTTTTATTATACAACCTAACAACTCATCATGCCAGTTTTGAGAGCTTGAGGTGAGATACTTTAAGTATTCATAGCACATGTACTGTACATTGCTGCAGCCAATGAGGCGTGGCCGGGAGAGTTTTGGACATGTTCATTTCTTTTCCTTACTTTGCACAAAAGTGGCAAATCCTTTTTCTGGCAGCTCTTTATTTATTTTACTTACTTCAGATGCTTCCTGCCATGTTTTTGATTATCCAATCTCTGATCATACAAGTACCCTCACACGTAATCTAGTGGGGTTGGCATAGCAGGAGGGGATAGGGCCAACTTACTTTTTTCTGGTGGCGATGCTTAGCTATAAACACATTCTCTCAGTAACTTATTTTGTTGTTTTTGTTGTTGTTGTTGCTCTCTTGCCCTCTTCACTAAGTGGGACAAGAGAGGGAACAACAACTTTTGCCAGAAATCCTGTTATGAATTTCTTCTTTTCATATATGTTCCAGGTTTTCCCTTATTATGTATGAGTTAATCAGAAAAACACACTTTCATTAGCAATGGAAATCATAACTGATTCATAAACTGGAATTTAAAATAAGGCTGCATATTTACTTAAAAGTCAGCCTCATTAGAATCAAAAGGATGTAATTTCAAAGAAAATATTTTGAGATGAGAACATTAATATGAAATACAAAGTTATTTCTTTTGGAGAAATCCATCATGAGACACAAAGCATGCTCTCTCAGTATAGTGTCACGATCTGGTATTAGAACATAGAAGTAATTCAAAATCTGTCCATTGTATCATTAATTTAAAATCTGGTCTGGATATATTTACCATAAGTCTTTAGTTGTCTTGAATCAAGGGCCATACATATCTTAACAAATAATTTCTCTTTGGAAATATCTGTAATTGAAACAATGCTTCTGCATAATCTATTAGCTTGTTTTGTTTAAATAAAGATACATTAATTTAATATTGGTTGTAAAGAAAAAAATATATGAGCCAAATTAATCTGATAATTTATTTGCAATAAATATGCAACACAATCAACACAGTTCCTCTCAATGTCCAGCCACAGTCATTGCGAGTAACGATGACAGGTAAGTGATCAATCGTGAACAGTATTGTCCTCTGCCCATAATTCAAATGTTTATATCGTAATGGAAATGGAACCTTAAATTATGGCTGGGTGGCTGATTGGAAGTTACTGTACCTGTTTTCAAAAAATGTTGTAAGTAAAAATTGATGGAATTTTGAAAATGGAAAACTATTGTATGGGAGTCTGTAGCACTGAAAGAGCTCATTGGAATAGGGCCATAAACTGCATTTATTTGAGTCAATTTTGCATTAATCAGTGTGTGTTGAAGATTACGTTCTCTCTTTTTATATTTAGTGGTTCATATATTATCAGAAGTGCCTTTAAGTGTTTTGAAGAAACACATTAAAATACACTGTAGTGCCTTGGCAGCTGACAATTTTAAAGTATAACAGGTACAACTTGCCTTTGAAATCTGAGTTATCTGAAGGATTGCATTATTATTTTAATTTTTTTTTTTTAAAAAAAAATCAGGAACCAAGGAATTCATTACACTCTAAAATGATAATAACTCTTTTCAGCAAATTCACTAATAAAAATAGGATCTGAACAATGTCATATAAGCCACATTTATGTTCAAAAAGTAAGCAATAGAAGTTTGTTATGTTTGGGATAATATGTAAAAAATGGCAAAGACTGAAAAGATGTGAAACATGTATAAAGCTATATCCATTCTCTAAAGCACATATTTTCCTTGGTAACTCAACAAAATAAATCTAACATATCAGAAAACTGAATATACTCAAACAGTCATAGATCTCCAGTTTTGTCTACAGCATTTTATACAAGAAGAAAAGCTGTTCCCAGATCACAGTAGTAAGAAAAATCTGTAATTTATGTTATTTAAAAGCAGGTACATTACTCTGCTATTGTTGAACCTATTTATAAAGATGATTCCCATTTCTCTTCTATCTCCAGGTTGTTTAATGCAATATTATTAGCAATTTAGAGACTGGGCTTAAACAACTTTCAGCCTAATTCTTCAATTTCCACAAAGATTCAAGATATTAGTGCAAGTAACTCCTACTTAGAGGAATATTAATTACACTTTCACAAATAAGGGCATGGATAAGGAAAATCTCATCTGCAATTCAACTGTAGCAGGACAGTGTTTGTGGGGTTTTCCACCCATTCCCCCTTCCCCCTTCCCAGGAGAATTAAATCTATGATTCTGGCCAGTGTAACACTTCCTTGGACAGATCACTTCTGCCATTTGGGGGTCCTCTTGGACTTGCAGTTTTTGATGAAAAAGTAGGTGGCAGCTACGGCCAAGGGAGCCTTCACATAAATCCAGCCTGTGCACCAATTTCTGGACCACATGGTTTTGTTCACAGTCACTCCTGGCTTTGGTCCCCTCCTACTTTAACTACTGCAATGTGCTGTACATGGGACTGCTCTCGAACACCATCCAGAAGCTGTATCTAGTTCAGAATACAGCAGTCCACAGTTTTGTGCGCCCTGTGGTTTACCCAAATAACATCACTGCTGCATGAATTGCATTGGCTCCCAGTTGCTTTTTTGTGCATTTCAAGGTGCTGATTCAAGGTGATAATCATGGGTGTCAAACTTGCGATGTGATGTGACATGTTGTGACTGTATCACAACTTTTTTTCCCATTGCTGGCAATGGGATGGCCATGGTTTTGGCATGACGCATCCAGCCCATGGGCCAGCAGTTTGACACCCCTGCCCTAAAGGCACAGAGCCAGGTTACTTGCAGGATCGCCTCTTCCCAAGGGTATCTGCCCAACCTGTTAGGTTAGATAAGGGGGTGTTGCCACCCTTTGGAATAGCCTCTCATTTGAGATCTGACCCTTTTAGCCTTCTGGAGATCTATGAACACTCTTTCCCCAAGTGTTGGGCTAGGATGGAAGATGAACTGGGGTGTTATTTGGCACTTGGGAGAAAGGTTACCTCTGTTTTTAGCTATGTTTTAGTAGATTGTTGTGAGCTGCCTAGAATCATTATTGAAGTAGGCAGCCATATAAACACTGTAAGTAAATACTCAGAGATATTTCTGGTGCTCATTCTGCTACTACTGTTAGCACTAGTCTTGTCAAGATTGCCAATAATATTAAATCAAGAGTGTATGATTGCCTCATCTCAGTATTATTTGTTTAGTTATGTTTTTGGATGTTATAATTGATTTTTCTTTCTTATTTCATCTAAGCAGGTTTTCTTCACTTAAGGTTTTATGCCCCATGGATCATGTCCTAGAGTTTCCCGTCTTTATTCAGGCAAAATGCCCATCAGGACTTCAAGACAGATTTTGCCAAAACATAGTCTGAACAAGAAGTTACATTCACTGATGAAATTATCTTTGATCTTGCCTGAAACAATCACTGATAGATCATAATTTGGAGGAAACCAAAAGCAAAAATTGCTTCATAAGTATGTTTGTTCTACACCAAATGGATTTTTACATCATGAATACAGAGCAAAAAATATGGCACGTGTAATATATTAGGACAAGGCAGTAGGTAAACACGGTCAGTCTGGGAATAGGTTTGTGTGAACAAATGAGTATTTATTTCAGACCTAGACCACACAAATTCATGCCAGTGACAATTCTGTGTAAGTGCATTACTATAATTCATTGCATGAAGTCAAAGTTATCAGTATTTAGCTAGGCTCTTGACCCACACAAATAGTATGAAAATAAAGTGTATTTTTTTTAAAAAAAATACACATGTCTATGGATGTACATTGCCAAAGCACTTTTCACCCAACTTTGGACTGGCACAAAACAATGTCAGCATCAAGTTTTCTGTTCCTGTTGCCAGTCCTTTTCACACTTCTTCCTCTGTTCCAAAACCTTGCTGAATGGCATCTTGACTGTGAGGTGCCAGTCATTAAAAGAACATTGATTTTCTATATCAGCAATGCAGGGACAAATGATACCACCTGCATAATTATGTAATCATAAAAATGTCACAACTCATGTACTTTTATTAGACATTCCAGTACTAATGAGTGCAATTACATCCTGATGCAAATATGTAATATTAGCCTTTGTATAATTACATCATGATTGCTTATTATTTTGGCATCAGTGATTTGCCATGGCCACGCTAGTCTTCTCCTTTGCTTAATGGTTTCAATACATCGTCAGCCAGTGAAGGAAAGATCAATCAATGAAGGACCTGAAGTATGAGTGGGTAGAATCCAACTGCAAGATTTTCTTGGCTGATTTGTCCGCCCTTCCTTCCATGTCTACTTGGGCATCTCTCAAGCAATAATTACGGGACATATAAAATAAAGAAAAATATGGAAAAACACTGAAACAAAAATAGTCTGAGAGAAGGAAAACAGCTTCTGGCATGATTGTGTAGGCAATTAGATCCTGCAAAGAATGATAATTGAAACTCATCAGCAGCTTGGCCACCACATTTCTTTCTCCAGGGGAAGGAGAGTGATCAAAACCTATGGAGATTGGCAAATCTCAATATTCTCTATTATTTTACAGGCACTGCAATGAAGATAGGTGGAGTTACTATATCAAAGTTTTTTTTTTAAAAAAAGGTAAAGATAAATATTTTCATGAATAACATTTAGAACACTCTTAAATTTGAATTTTGTAAATACCCTTTTTATTCTTCCCAAACACAATAGTAGATATCTTTTTTTCTTTCCTCTATTTGATGGCTTGGAGAATTGGGATCTAAAAGAGACAGAGGACAAGTGACTACAGGAATAAGGGGTTGGTGTAGCTCACAGAGACTGGGGATGCAAGAGCATGGCTACTAAAAGTGGAGTTAGGGCCAGAGAAATAAATAGGCAGATGATATCAGTTTATTTGCAACTTTACATGGAAATAAGATTTTAATTCCTAGTTTTTCTGCAGAGAAATCCTAATGGGTAGAAGTGGGCAGATAATGATGAAGGAAGTCTGGCATCCACATCCCCTTCTTGCTCTGACAGAAGAAAACATAGGAAGGTTTCAGATGGAACATGATAACATCGACATGCTCCTCTCTCCACATAGGTAAAATAATAAAATTCTGCAAAATAAATAAGTAAGTAAATAAACCTGATGTTTTCTAGTTTATTCTCAGGTGTTTTGCAAAATAGAATTGTAACTAAATGAGCTCAGAGCTATATAAAATTTAAGTGTGTGCACACACATAGACAAACAAACCATGTCTGCTTAATTTTCTCAGCTTTCTATTCTCCGGGATTCTTTTTTCTTAATTTATTGCTACTCTGTTTTCACAACTAATATCCTTCTCATGCTCCAGATATTTCTATTTTCAATTCTGGTCCATGGTTCTAATCAAACCCTTCTTAACTTTAAACATTGAATTATGAATGTTAAATATATTTAGCAAAAAAATGCTTGATTTACATAATTTATTCTGATCACATAATTGAGCCCTAGTAGCATGGAATTCACCTGACCCATAGTTCTAAAATGTGTTCTCTGTTGCACTAAGACGTAGTGAAGTGTCCCTGCCATTCTCTCTTTCAAAAAACAACTGCAGAATTTAAGCTGCCAAATGTTAAACATTTGGTTTTGTGCAATTGATTACTAATTTCAGCAGGAGTGTTGGCAACCACAATAGAATGGAATAAAAAGAAGCAGACTGTCTAAAGAAAAACATGAAAATCAATTTTATGGAATTCTCAGAGCAGCTCTGTTTTGGCTTTCATTCTAGGTCTGATCTATACACAGGAAAAATGTGGCTATTTCTATCTACATTAATACTCTGTGTGTGTGTGTGTTTGTGTAAGTGTGTGTGTGTGTGTAAAAATAAGAACATTGCAATTTATAGTACAATGTTACATGAATAGCAACTTACCGTGAGTTATAAAATAATGTATAAGAGTGTCCAAAAAAAGGAGAGGTTGCCAGACATCTTTTTCTGTTCAATGCTCCATTCCCAAGGTATAATTGAGGCAGGGGTTACTTCATAAGCTACTGGTGGAGAGGGAGCAGCAAGTGCTGTGCAAAGCTGGTTTTCTGAACCTCCTTCTTTCCCTGACATACTTTTCCCATCTCTCTTCTGACTTTCTTTTTATTTTTCTTTCTACATATCCAAAACCAATGAAGAAAAGATACTGAGCTTTTTCCAGAGACTGGAGTTTTGAGTCATTAGTTTTTTTGACATTAAGCCAAAGACCACATGAAATCAAGATCCCCCACTTTTCTCACCCCATACATTTCTCCCCCATCTATCTCACTAGATCTCTTCAGGCTTTGACCTGCTCCCAACCCAGCCATTCAGCCACCAAAGGTAAAGCAGCAGAAGTTACCGGCATGTGCAGGACTAATACAGTTTGCAGGCCAAGGCCTACTTCCCATCCAGCCACCCAAGGAAGCCTAAAGCTACCCAGGTTTGTAATTGTGACACAATGCAATGTGATGTGATGCGAGGCTCATCTGTCTTACAGAGGTTGCTTCATGACAACCTGTAAGGGGTTCCCTTTTTAAGGAGGCTCCAGAATAACAAGTGGTGCCACAAGGAAGCCTCTGTAGGAAAATTAGGCTTTACTAGGTATCAGCTGGGCACCTCCCTGAAAAACAAAAACAAAACAAAAAAAACCCAGAAAGGTAAGTTGGGTGCTGCTACATCCTGGAGCTGGCTAAGGAACCTGCGAGTCCCTGGCTGGTTTCTTCTGCCTTGGGAGGCTGAGTGTCTGGGGTGGGGGTGGGGGGTAGTAGGCTAAGGCCTTAGATATCTGTGGGAAGGGGAAAAAAACAAGCATTAAGGCTTCTGGGGACCTGGAGGGGCAGGAGGCAGAGCACAAGTTGTCTCAAGAGTTGTGGAAGGCCTAAGGCAGATGGGCCTGGGTCTGCTGTAGGCCTCCCAGGACTAACCCTGAGGCACCCTGTTGTCCATTTAACAACTACACTGTCATTTAATGATTGCATCAGGAAAAGCAAGGCAGGGGGTTATTAAGTAAGTTGATCTCGCTTAATGACCATCACAATTTGCCACCTCAATGGGCAGGGTCCATTAGGGTCATAACTTGAAGACTGCCTACATTTTATTCTAAGCTGCTCAGAGTCACTTACATGAGACAGGCAGCTGTATAATCAAATAAATAAATAGTCCTGCTTTGGTTTGCTTTGGCTAGACAAATAACCTGTCATCTAAAGGAAGCCAAATAAAATACTTTGTTTGTTTCACATCCCAGGCCTAGATCATCCTAAATTAGTGGTTCCCCTTCTATTAAAGCTTCAGCAGGTGACAGCGCATTGCTGACCTTGTCAGGGCTTAGAAGCTAAGCAGGCTCTGGCTTGGTTAGTATTTGGCAGGAGACCGCTATGAAATACTATCTCAACTGAAGGCTAAACTAGAAATCAAAAACATATTTCAAACTGTGGCCAATTAATGTGTCGGTGAAGTCAGTAGGTGGAGTTAATAACAAAGGACACATACTTAACTTTTATTAATTTTCAGGAGCTTGAAATAGATATAAGGAAAAGCCTGAAAAATAGCAGCCAATGCATTTTTTTTCTGTTATGAGCATTAACAATCAGGAGGGTGACAGTAGATGAAGCAGTGTAGGAGGAGAAGCCAAGAAGCCACTGGGAAAGAAAGACAGGTGACTCAATAAGATGGATGAAAGGATGATCCCTAAATTCTGCAGTTTGGGGACGTGTTTCTATAATATAAAGAATGGAAAGTAAGTATATATACTTTCTCTCCCCAAAATTACGTAGAGAAACATTCAGAAGAAAAAGGATTCTACTTAGGATTAAGCCATCGAAGGGAAGTGACCAACAAGTGAGTTCAAGAGGAATTTTGATTCTATATCCAAATTCTCAGGAACATTCATAGAAATGATTTTCTTTTCTTTTTTCTTTTACAGAGCCAAACAGTATACAGTGTTTGAGTTACTTAAGGCTCCCAGCGACTTCCAATTGACCGTTAAGCCAATGCTGAAACATTGACATTCAGTTCAAAAATCATTCCCAAATAGCTATTTGTGTGCAATTTCTGAACACATGAATTCATCATATCTCTCTGTTACATATTTTGTTATTAAAACAAAAGAGAAACTGGAAAATTAAACAATTAAACTTGGTATATACCAGTGATGGTGCACATTTTAGAGACCGAGTGTCCAAACTGCAACCCAAAACCTACTTATCTATTGTCGGGTGCTGGGTGGGTGTGGCCCATTGGGTGGGCATGGCCTATTGGGTGGGCGTGGCTGCAGTGGTAACGGCAGACTGGGTGGGACTAAAAAGTTCAATCAATCAATTCCAACTTTGCAAGATTATTTTTTCCCGCAAGAAGTTGAAATTGATTGATTGGTTGAACCTTTTTTTCTTTTGCACACGGCGGTGGAGGCCTAAAATGAAAAGGTTTTATAAAACCCAGCTAAAGGCCTAGGACTGGGCACACGTGCCCACAGAAGGGCTCTGAGTGCCGCCTCTGGCACGCGTGCCATAGGTTTGCCACCACGGGTATATACGGTCCAAATCTTCAGAGTTCCTCAACTGAGATTAATGCTAAGATTTCTAACAAGTTTTTTGATTCTGCCTTGATTAACTTTATTTCTCTAGCAACCTAACTGCTTTTCTAACACTTCTCTGTTTATGGCTAGCTTGAAAGGAATAAGAGTATAAAAATGTCAACAACAGTTGGAATTAATTTCTATTCCACATCTGGTACTAGTTAAACTTATGTATAGCAGAATCATTTTATTTTCTAAAGAATCAAATTAAGCATATCTAATTAAAAATCCATTTGTTAGTGATTCTAGCAACCAAGAGAAATACTTTAAAAATGTTGATGATAATTTTAAAGTAACAAGTTCTCAAGAATCACAAGAAGAAAAAATAGTAGGCTCTAATCTGCTTCTTCCCATCAATATTCCAAAACTTGAGTTACACAGGTAAAAAAGACCCTGATATTGAGTGACATTTTCTCCATCTATTATATTTCTGTTAACAGAGAGAAAAGAAATTGGACCTCAAAAAATGGAACAACTTTATTAAATAGGCTAATGCAGAAAAAGGAGAATCTTGAAATATTTGTATTTCTATCATACTTTAAAAATAAGTAAATGAAAGAAATTAAATAATGCCAATTCTGCTCTTCTGTTGAAATTGTCTGTTTTATTTTAGCTGTTCTGGAAATTCTATTATGTTTCATTTCAGTTCTTTGAATGGCAATTTGTTCCTATTTTTCTATGCTACTTGATCTTTTCCTTATGTATTTTCTGATTATGATTAGTATACACACAGAGAGAGAACAATGAATTCTCTGATTTAGAAGTGTGAACTCAGGTTTAAAGAAGAAGTTCATACGTTTATTTATTTATTGTTTTAAATCTGGAAAAAAATCTTGCATTTGTATTTTTATAAGTTCTGAATGGTTGAACAATAACAATTATTATCAATTTCATGTGCAATATAAATTAGGCTGTTGGTTCTTACCAAATAGTACTAACGGTTTCCTTTCCTTTCCTGAATTTTAAGAATAACATTAGAATAACTTTCACTGGGAGCTTTTTTATTGGAAAACAATGTCGCTGACAGAGATAAAGTGCACTGTTGGGATCCACACAGCCCATTCTGGGTTTCATGGCTGAGTGATTTAATGTTTGTAGCAAAGTGTCCAAAACCTGGTTATTTTCCTTGCCAATTTGCTGGAAAGGACAATCGGGGAAAGCAAATAATTCTATTAACTGATCCTTAGTCAGATCTGTTTATTTATATTTTAAGTCTCAGCTTTATTGCAGATTTTTTTTTAAAAAAAAAAAGTTTAAATGTACTTGTTGAAGAAGTATGAAACTGCTGTAGGATTGCACAGTATAGAACTTTTATGAAGGTAAATCTGTTCTACCAGAATTTTTTAATTTCTATTCTGGGTCATGTTGTGCACTGTTTTGTGAAATGTGAAGTTAGAGAGTAACATATTGGGATCCTGGAATGGATAACAACTTTGGCCTTCAACTCACAAACCACCAATGCATAGATCAGTATTTTTCAGCCTCGCCAACTTTAAGAAGTCTGAACTTCAACTTCCAGAATTCCGTAGCCAGCACACTAAAATCCACAAATTTGCTGAGGCTGAGAAGTATTGACATAGACTGCTGTACCCTCAAATACAGTACAGCTGTATTTTTCAATTTTTCCCCCATTACAAAAACATTGTATCCCTTCAACATATATCCCCTAAAACAGATAGACATATCCATGTACATACGTATATTTCTCAATGCTGTTACTGCAGTGATGACGTGACAATTGTGTTCTGGCTTGAAGTGGGTTGCATTGAATACTGTTAGCAATTCAATTTAAGAAAAAAAGGAGGGTGAGAATAAGAGAATGAATGAGAACAAGAAAGGATATAGAAGCAATAAAAGACCAATTTAGAAGTTTGCCCATCACACTGTGCATCCGGAGTTCTGCAAATTACACTACCAACTTGCTCATTAAATGCAAAAAAGATCAGTTCCAGATTTTTTGGGAAGGGGGAAATCTTTGTGTCCATATATAACAATATCAAAAAAGAGTAGTAGGTTTAGTAGATTTAATATTATTATTTTAAGGGTTAATCTCCTTAAGTCTATGTTTATGTTGCTTATGTATGTGTGCAGTATAGTATTCTAGTTGTAAAAAGGCTGCCATGTCTGTCATGAAGTGAGTGATCCTGAATTCACAAAAAAGAAGTAAAATGTGAAATGAAAATGCCAAGACCAACAATGAATACTTTATTCCAGGGGTCTTCAAACTTGGCCCTTTTATGACTTGTGGACTTCAAATCTCAGAATTCCTCAGCCAGGCACGCTGGCTGAGAAATTCTGGGAGTTGAAGTCCACAAGTCATAAAAGAGCCAAATTTGAAGACCCCTGCTTTATTCTTTTGGGTTGGATTCAGTGGTGATTCATATATGTGAACAACCAGTTCTCTGTGTGATTGCCGCTTCCAGAAGTCCTTTCTGGGCAACAAAAAATTGGCTACTGGTTCTGCCGAAGTTTCCAACCACTGGTTGGGTTAGAACTCCAACTTCCAGAATTCCCACCCAACAGTGGTTAATATCCTGCTGCTAAACATTTGAGGAGTTGTTCTTTCAATGAATTTACTGGACATCAGGTTGGGAAAGCTATTTTGGCTATCTTGTATTTATAGTCCTCAGCAGACATGCAAATAACAAAGCTCAGAGAATACAAGGACTCCAAAGCTATCATTTAAGACACTTTAAACACTTGTCCTAATCTAATTTTCTGTTGATTGCTGTAAACAGATTCTGCTCAGAACTGAAATAAAAAACACATCTGGAACCAAAACTGAGATTTGCTGAATTAGAGTGTTATGTTCCTTGGCAGCAGTCTTCTCTACAAAGTGGCAGGATGGTATATCAAGCTAGGGACAGAATATGATACCAAAGCACCATCTCAAGATTCCAGAGTTTAATATCTTTATAATAGAACACTTTTTAAAATAAAAAATTGCCAAGTCTATGAGGCCTTCTTAAATTCCCAAATGAAAAGTTCAAGAATTTATAGCAGCACTGTTAGATGTGGAGGCCAAGTAAACTCAGAATGTTGATCTTAGTTATGTTTAAATTCCTCCTGCCTTCTGGCACTATGAGCCATAGTGGAAAGAAATAATTTATTCATGATGCTTGGAGCATTTAAAGACTTGAGAGTACCTAGCTAGAATGTAAAGGGTGTAATTTATGTCATTGGTATGGACTTTGGCTAGTAAAGGTTAGCTGTGTTTTCTCTCTACTTTCTTATGATGATGATGGTAGCAGAGAATCCAAATATCATTCAAAGAGAAGGACTGGAATGCAGCATTATGCCAGCTCCTCCTCAGATTTTAATATAATTATAAACAAAGAGCTTTGACATATGAAAGCCACATTTGCCAGTTGGAACCCATACTTTTTCATTGTTGTAGAAGTCACATTTGTAGCCATATCTGACTCCTTTCATTGTTTTAACTATACATGGCTATTTTTATGTGGCTTATATTGGCAAGATAATGTTGTATACAAAAAATAGATACATCATCCATCTTTGGTCCAAAGAAAGTATAAAATTAAAAAGTTCCTTATATAAACAGTGTCACCTACATTTATAAATCATGATTTGATGATTTGAAACTATCAGGATTTCAAATGAATGGTTCCAATTTTTTTCAAAGGTTATAGCTCAAATGTGGAATGAAGATCACATCTAATTTTTTTGACCAGATATTGCTTGGACCCTTAATTTAATTGTTTTATAAATATACATGCTAGGTTGTTGTAGTAACATTTTCATGACAACTCATAAGAAACAGTATCAGTTCATTTAAAGCTAAACCTAAGAGCAATCAATACAACTTCAACCCAAAGCAAGATCTAAGAACAGAAAAATCTAAAGCAAAAAGATTAAAACCTCAGTTATTATTCTAAAAAATAGATTGATTAAAGAGGAAAGTCATTTTACTTTCTGCCTTTCTCTGCACTGATTTTGTGACATCATGACCTAATTAAATTTCAGTGACTGCATGTTTCATCTCATACATTCTTTGAAAACTGATACTAATGTAATGTAACCAGATGTGGGATGTTGTAGTGTCATCAAATAGATCCTCATTGTGTGGGCTCATAGAACCAGAAAGAAGATGCAGGCAGAACATTTAAAACTGTTTTGAATATTTGTTTGATTTGTTTGTTCTGAATTCTGTCAAAACAGTTATTGATTTGGCTGATATGAGTTGAAAATATAATCAACAAAATAAGTGAAATTTTACTGGTGTACTTATGGTCAAATAATGCTTTTTAATCAAGGTGAATCTATCCCAAAATCCAAACAAAAGTTGGAATCAGAAGGTCGTGACCATTACTGGTTTACATATTTACAATGGGAAAAAAAGGCTTAAATTATATTTTAAAAGTTATGGATTTGACTTTTCAAAAATGAATTGGAAACTATACAGTGTTTGCAATAGTGCCAAATATCTGTAGCTCGGGTGTAGGATGAGGTTGAAGATTCGTTCTCTGAGCTTGTGGGTTGATTCCGAACATTTTATTACCAGGCTAGGTACTGTGTGGTAGTGATAAACATATAATTGCTAAGTTTTATAAACTGTTATTGAAATTGAATCTAGAGAATGAGTATGTGAAGCATAGTATGATCCAATGGGCAAGGAAGTTCGGGTCTAATATAATGCTTGAACAATGGGAAAATATGTGGATGAAGGGTTTGAAATTTACATTAAATTATAACTTGAAAGAATTTTTTAATAAAGGGGTATACTATTTAACACCTGATAAATTGTCAAAAAAGTATAAAGGTGTTTCAAATGTATGTTGGAAATGTAAATGTAAAGAAGGATTTTTTTTTACCATCTGGTAGACTTTCAGCAAAGCAAAAACATATTTGAGTAGGATTCACATCTTAATACAGAAGATTCTTAAGTGAATGTAAAGATAAAATCAGAGACTTTTCTTTTAGGTTTAATGTAAAAAAAACTTGAAAATAAATTTGGATTTTATATATATATATACTGATAGCAGCAAGAATGCTCTAAGCATGAAAATGGAAAGATACTTTAATTCCCACAATGGATGACTGGCTAGAAAAACCGATGAATTATCAGAGATGACTAAATTGATAGCCCTTATCAAAGAAAAGAATACAGCTAACTTTGTTTCTACTTGGATACCACTTCTGTACTTTGTGCAAAAAAAATGAAAAAAAATGAAACTTTGACTTTGGATTTTGCTGATTACATACGTTTGTTGATATAGAAATAGCTAGTGTATATTATTATGTAAAGTTAAAAAATTGAGGCTGTATGTTATTATCTTATTGTATGTGCTAAAAAAAGTCAAAAGTCAATGCTTTTCTTTCTTTTCCCCCTTTTCCCTTACACTTTTTCCTCTTTCCTTTTTCTCTGCTACTTTCCCAATATTTTTATTTGTATTTTGATAAAGTAATAAAAAACTTAGAACTTGAAGAAAATGAGTGAAATTATATCATATATATCAATCTAAACTAATCATAAGTGACTTCATTTGGAATCAAGACAATTTCAAATAAAGTAATGATGGCCATTACTTCAAAAACATCAGGCATCAAGCATTTTATTTTCACAAGAATAAAGATGAAATTGCAAAAAAGCTGGATATTTTTTAATATTTTGAGACCATTAGTTGAGGCTATTTTTAAAAAATTCAGAAGATAGCCATAGAGGTTCTCAGAAAACTATTTCATATAGTCTAAGAGACATATAAATAGTAATTCTGTAAATAACTATATTATTTACATGACAATCATTTTGGAGCTGGAACTATACATTTGTTTAAATCAGTGGTTCTCAACCTGTGGGTCGCGATCCCATTTGGGGTCGAACAACCATTTCACGGGGGTCGCCAAACAACACAGTCCACCATTTTCCCCCCTTTCCTTAGCTGTGCTACTCCCTTTTATTCTATTGGCTTTTGAAAGCCAATAGAATAGACTCTCTTGAATAGAGTCTAATTCTATTGGCTTTCAAAAGCCAATAGGAATTGTCCAGGCTGTCTCTGCCCTGCTGAGCCCACCAAAAGTTCCATTCTGCAAACGGTGCTGCAAGTTGTCTGTAGCAAAGGTGAGCTGTCTGGAAGTTTCCACCCCTCCCTGCTGAGCAACTACTAAAAATGTAAGTAAAAGAGGGCCAGGGGTGGGAGGTGGGAGGCCGGTGGGCACAGGGAGGGTTGCTGGCACGCATGGGGCCCAGCAGGTGCCTTACCTCCCTTGGGCTGGGCCAGCTGGTGGCCCAGCCAGTGGTCAGCCTGCTCTGTCTCTGCCGCTTGCCAGCTACACCTTAGCCGGTGCAGGGGGCGGCACCACGCATGCGTGGCGCTCCCAGGCAGGGAAAGTCCTCGACTTACAACCGGTTGGGTAGTCCTCAACTTACGACCAGTTGGGGGTCGTGGCATTAAAAAGGTTGAGAGCCACTGGTTTAAATGATAAGACAGAAAGAAATAATTAATTGATTCAAATTAGGAACTTAATTGACTCAAAACTGATTTTTTTATATTCAAATTCAAATGTTTACCTCAAAATATAAGTATTTTATTTCAGTACATAACTATTAGATGCCCCCAGGCTATGTTCAAAATAAAACATTATATAATGAAAGTAAAATATTGTAGATTCCTGTAGATTCTAGTATATATGGCTACATTAGGATACTTCTTATTTAACTGATTTAGCTGCTTTTATATCAGTTCTCTTACTAAAGATGTAACTGTTCATTATAAAGATAATTAGGATTTAAGGTATTGGACCTGACTATTGGTTATTTTAACAGTGTAGCTGGGCATTCTTTTAAAGTTCAATGCACACATCCTTTGAAGAAGAGGATGATGCTTGCAGAAATAAGGCTGGTGTGACAACAAAAAGGGAGACTGTGTTTATTGATCAATAAATCACAGTCACCAGAACTGACCTGCTGACTTTAAGTTCTGTAGGTCAAGGAACTCTGTGCTGTTTGCAACTTCACCTCTTTGGTGAGTCTTTTAATCAACACTATAAAGCTAGATAGCACATCAAACAATAAAGTTTGGGATGTTTCTGTAGCTTGTTTTAAATGAGTAAATTGCTCTGTAACAAGTTCTGAGGAAGTGATATGTCTAGTAAGACGTTCAGCATTTTCTGTACCATATTGCAGTTCTCAGAAAGGAACACTGGAGAAAGGGACGGGAAATCCATTTTGCTATCAACAATTTCCCCTGTCAAGCACTCTTATAGTGTAGCCTTTCTGTCAGCTTTGATTTTAGTAGAATTTATGACTAATAAACTAAATGAAGAATTGCTGCCACATGAGACAGTCCTGAACTATTAATGTCTATTTGGATTTTGCTACTGACTTTGGTTTAGAAAAAATTAATCTGGGAATCATATTTTAGTGATACTACACCTCATTCATACATAATTATGCACAAATAAACTGTATATATATATATGTATATATATATATGTATGTGTGTGTGTGTGTATATATATATATATATATATATATATATATATATATATATATATATATATATATATATATATAGGTCTTTGGTTGTTCGGGTTTTCTCCCGCGTAAAATTGGAAGTGTCTTGGCGACGTTTCGACGAAGTCCCATTCGTCATCTTCAGGCTGGTGCTTTCAGCTTCGTGCTTCGAGCAGCAATGTGTGGTCTTAGCTGTTTCTTCCTTTTAACTGCCAGTGGGGTATGAACTGATTGGGTGGGAGCTTGGCTGTGTTCTGATTGGGTGGAGGTGTGTTCTGATTGGTTAGGGGCGTGGCTGTGCTCTGATTGGCTGGGGGTTGGCTGTGCTCTGATTGGCTTGGCTGTGCTCTGATTGGCTGGGGGAGTGTTCTGTTTGGTTGTGCTCAGGTTAGTCTGAGTTGCAGAGGGATTCAAGATTTTGGGCTGCCCTGCCAGTCCTTGGCTTCGCGTTCGTGGTCGTGCTTCCTCTTCATGGAGGGTGTCAGTTTGCTTCATGTATGGATTGGGGGGGTTTAAAGTGGCTAATGATGCAGCTGTGGTCTGGCTTCTGGTTTGTGGTCGTGCCTCATAGTCAGTGTGGCTTTGGGTTTGTTTTTTGCGTGGATGTTTGGTGGTGACATCCTGTGTGGTTTTTGTGAGTGTGGGTCTGGTATCATTTTTTGTGTTAGGGAGTCGTTTGTCAATGAGGGCGGGTTTCCAAATGGCTGGTAGGCGGGAGGTATCATCTCGCTTGTTCATGCTGTGTGGGCGTTTTTCTATCTCGATGGCTTCTCTGATTATTCTGTTATTAAAATGTTCATTTTTGGCAATGGTTCTGGTATTTTTAAAGTCAATTTCATGTCCTGTGGCTTTAAGGTGTTGGACCAGGGAAGATGTTGGTTCCTCTTTTTTGACTGAGTTCTTATGTTCTTCAATGCGTGCACTTATTCTTCTGTTGGTTTGTCCGATGTATGTGGTGGGACAAGTGGTGCATGGGATTTCGTATACTCCTTGATTTTCTAATTCAATTTTATCTTTGGGGTTTCTAAGGATGGTGGATATTTTTCTGTTTGTGCAGAATGCTGTTTTGATGTTGTGTTTATGGAGGATCTTACTGATTCTGTCTGTGATGCCTTTTATGTATGGGAGGATGGCTTTGCCGTTTTCTTGTTCTTTGTCTTGGATTTTAGTGGGGGTTTCTTTTTGGATTAGGTTTGTAATCTTATTTCTATGGAATCCATTGGATGTTAGTACATTGGTGAGAGTGTGTAGTTCGGGTTTTAGGTGTTGTTCGTCAGCTAAGCGTTTTGTTCTGGAGATGAGTGTCTTGGCTACAGAGTTGATCTGTGCTGGGTGGTGGTGTGAGAGAGCGTGCAGATAGCGGTTTGTGTGTGTTTTCTTCTGGTAGATGGTGTGTCCTAGGGAGCCATTGGATTTCTTGTAGACTAAGACATCCAGGAAGGGAAGTTGGTTGTTAGCTTCTGTTTCCATGGTGAACTGTATTTTGGGGTGTAGGCTGTTGAGGTGTGTGAGGAAGTTGTCCAGTTTTTCTTTCCCATGTGGCCAGATTATGAAGGTGTCGTCTACGTATCTGAGCCAGAGTTTGGGTTTGTGATCCGATTTTTCTAGAGCTTGGGTTTCAAAGTGTTCCATGTAGAGGTTGGCAATGACAGGTGAGAGGGGTGATCCCATGGGTTCTCCTTCTGTTTGTTTGTATTTTTGTCCATTATAGATGAAGTATGTGTTGGATAGGCAGTGGTTGGTCAGATCTAAGATGTGTTTTGGGGGGGTTATATTTGTTTTGGATAGCTGTCAAGGCTTCTTTGATAGGCCATTGGGTGAAGAGGGATATGACATCGAAGCTCACGAGTAGGTCGCTGGGCTGTAATTTTTGTTTCTTTATGATCTCTATAAACTGGAATGAGTTTTTTACGTGTGAGGTGATGGATTCTGCATAGGGCTGTAGTTGTTTGGCGAGAAATTTGGCTAGGTTTTGTAGAGGTGAGCCTATGGAGCTGACTATAGGTCTGAGTGGGGTTCCTTCTTTGTGTATCTTGGGGAGACCATAGAGTTTGGGGCATCTGGATGATTTCTCTCTGGGAATGATTCTTTGCTGGATCTCTTCGCTAATGGGGAGGCTTTTATTTTGGATCTGGTGGTTTTTTTCCATGTAGTGGTGGGGATCTGTATTTTAGGGTTTGTATGTGGAGTCTTGGAGTAGGTTGGTTAATTTGGTTTGGTAGTCAGATGTGTTCATAACCACCGTGGCGTTGCCCCTTGTCTGCTGGTAGGATTATTATGCTGGTGTCTTCTTTAAGGTTACGTAGTGCTGTCTGTTCCTCTTTGGGTAAGTTGCTTTTGGGTGGCTTGCTGGTGCAGAGGATGTTGGTGATTTCGAGTCTGATTCTGTTAGCGTCGTCGGGGTTGATTTTGGTCAGGCTGGTTTCAACTCCACATATAATGGTTTCAGTGGGGATGTGTTTGGGAGCGACTGCAAAGTTGAATCCTTTGGAAAGGACATTGGTTTCGGCTTTGGTGAGGATCCTATCTGAGATGTTATGCACTGTTTGTTTCATGTGTGGCTGTGAGGGAGGAGGGGTTTGTTTCTGGCGTTCTTGTAGTCTTCGGAGTTTGTTGGTGTGTGTATCTGTCTTGAAGGGTGGTCTGTGTTTCGGCTCTCCAGACGCAAGTTGTTTGGATTTGTCCCAAAGTGCGGGGTGGATTCTATGTTGCTGAGTTTGATGTGGAGTGTGAGGAGATCTTTGTTTAATTCGGTCTAGGAAGGAATCTTTTTGTGTAAGTTCATTCTGATTAGGGCAATTCCTGTTCTTTTCAGGATCCGTTTTGGTGGCTGCAGAGTTGGAGTGGAATTTCAGTGGAAACATGTGGGATTAGATTTTGATCTCGGCAGTTGTGTAGGAATGCGAGGGTCGCATAAAATGGAAGCTCTTTGGACTTCAAGTTTTTCATAGGTGCTGGTCAGTGGTGGATTTCTCCCCGTAAGTTCAATATTTGTTCTTCCCCCTTTCCCCCCCCCACCCTTTCCCTCCTCTCATCCTCTGAGGTTTTCCCGCGGGTATTTGTATGTAGGTCTTTGGTTGTTCGGGTTTTCTCCCGCGTACAATTGGAAGTGTCTTGGCGACGTTTCGACGAAGTCCCATTCGTCATCTTCAGGCTGGTGTTTTCAGCTTCGTGCTTCGAGCAGCAATGTGGGGTCTTAGCTGTTTCTTCCTTTTAACTGCCAGTGGGGGTATGAACTGATTGGGTGGGAGCTTGGCTGTGTTCTGATTGGGTGAATGTGTTCTGATTGTTAGGGGCGTGGTCTGTGCTCTGGATTGGCTGGGGGGTTGGCTGTGCCTCTGATTGGCTGGGGGTTGGCTGTGGCTCTGATTGGCTGGGGAGTGTTCTGTTTGGTTGTGCTCAAGGTTGTCTGAGTTGCAGAGGGTTCAAGATGTTTGGGGGCTGCCCTGGCCATTCCTTGGCATTCGCGTTCGTGTCGTGCTTCCTCTTCATGGAGGGTGTAGTTTGCTTCGATGTATGGCTTGTGGGGTTTTAAAGTGCTAATGATGCAGCTGTGGTCTGGCTTCTGGTTTGTGGTCGTGGCCTCATAGTCAGTGTGGATTTGGGTTGTTTTTTTAGTGGATGTTTGGTGGTGCCTCCTGTGTGGTTTTTGTGAGTTTGTTCTGGTATCATTTTTTGTGTTAGGGAGTCATTTGTCAATAAGGGCGGGTTTCCAAATGGCTGTAGGCGGGAGGTATCATCTCGCTTGTTCATGCTGTGTGGGCGTTTTTCTATCTCGATGGCTTCTCTGATTATTCTGTTATTAAAATGTTCACTTTTGGCAATGGTTCTGGTATTTTTAAAGTCAATTCCATGTCCTGTAGCTTTAAGGTGTTGGACCAGGGAAGATGTTGGTTCCTCTTTTTTGATTGAGTTCTTATGTTCTTCAATGCGTGCACTTATTCTTCTGTTGGTTTGTCCGATGTATGTGGTGGGACAAGTGTTGCATGGGATTTCGTATACTCCTTGATTTTCTAATTCAATTTTATCTTTGGGGTTTCTAAGGATGGTGGATATTTTTCTGTTTGTGCAGAAGGCTGTTTTGATGTTGTGTTTATGGAGGATCTTACTGATTCTGTCTGTGATGCCTTTTATGTATGGGAGGATGGCTTTGCCGTTTTCTTGTTCTTTGTCTTGGATTTTAATGGGGGTTTCTTTTTGGATTAGGTTTGTAATCTTATTTCTATGGAATCCATTGGATGTTAGTACATTGGTGAGAGTGTGTAGTTCGGGTTTTAGGTGTTGTTCGTCAGCTAAGCATTTTGTTCTGGAGATGAGTGTCTTGGCTACAGAGTTGATCTGTGCTGGTTGGTGGTGTGAGAGAGCGTGCAGATAGCGGTTTGTGTTTGTTTTCTTCTGGTAGATAGTGTGTCCTGGGGAGCCATTGGATTTCTTGTAGACTAAGACATCAGGAAGGGAAGTTGGTTGTTAGCTTCTGTTTCCATGGTGAACTGTATTTTGGGGTGTAGGCTGTTGAGGTATATGAGGAAGTTGTCCAGTTTTCTTTCTCATGTAGCCAGATAATGAAGGTGTCATCTACGTATCTGAGCCAGAGTTTGGGTTTGTGTTCAGATTTTTCTAGAGCTTGGGTTTCAAAGTGTTCCATGTAGAGGTTGGCAATGACAGGTGAGAGGGGTGATCCCATGGGTGCTCCTTCTGTTTGTTTGTATTTTTGTCCATTATAGATGAAGTATGTGTTGGATAGTCAGTGGTTGGTCAGATCTAAGATGTGTTTGGGGGGGTTATATTTGTTTTGAATAGCTGTCAAGGCTTCTTTGATAGGCACTTGGGTGAAGAGGGATATGACATCGAAGCTCACGAGTAGGTCGCTGGGCTGTAAGTTTTGTTTCTTTATGATCTCTATAAACTGGAATGAGTTTTTTTACGTGTGAGGTGATGGATTCTGCATAGGGCTGTAGGTGTTTGGCAAGAAATTTGGCTAGGTTTTGTAGAGGTGAGCCTATGGAGCTGACTATAGGTCTGAGTGGGGTTCCTTCCTTGTGTATCTTGGGGAGACCATAGAGTTTGGGGCATCTGGATGATTTCTCTCTGGGAATGATTCTTTGCTGGATCTCTTCGCTAATGGGTGAGGCTTTTATTTTGGATCTGGTGGTTTTTTCCAGGTAGGTGGTGGGATCTGTATTTAGAGGTTTGTATGTGGAGTCTTGGAGTAGGTTGGTTAATTTGGTTTGGTAGTCAGATGTGTTCATAACCACCGTGGCGTTGCCCTTGTCTGCTGGTAGGATTAATATGCTGGTGTCTTCTTTCAGGTTACGTAGTGCTGTCTGTTCCTCTTTGGGTAAGTTGCTTTTGGGTGGCTTGCTGGTGCAGAGGATGTTGGTGATTTCGAGTCTGATTCTGTTGGCGTCGTCGGGGTTGATTTTTGTCAGGCTGGTTTCAACTCCACATATAATGGTTTCAGTGGGGATGTGTTTGGGAGCGACTGCAAAGTTGAATCCTTTGGAAAGGACATGTAGTTTCGGCTTTGGTGAGGATTCCTATCTGAGATGTTAGGCACGTTGTTTCATGTGTGGCTTTGAGGAGGGAGGGGTTGGTTTCTGGCGTTCTTGAGTCTTGGAGTTGTTGTGTGTGTATCTGTCTTGAGGGTGGTCTGTGTTCGGCTCTCCAGCCGGCGAGTTGTTTGGATGTGTCCCAAAGTGCGGGGTGGATCTTGTTGCTGAGTTTGAGGTGGAGTGTGAGGAGATCTTTGTTAATTCGGTCTAGGAGGAATCTTTTTGTGTGAAGTTCATTTCTGATTAGGGCCAAATCTGTTCTTTTCAGGATCCGTTTGGTGGCTGCAGAGTTGGAGTGGAATTTCAGTTGGAAACATGTGGGGATTAGATTTTGATCTCGGCAGTTGTGTAGGAATGCGAGGTCGCATAAAATGGAAGCTCTTTGGACTTCAGGTTTTTCATAGGTCCTGGTCAGATGGTGGATTTCCTCCCCGTAGAGGTTCAATATTTGTTTTCTGAGATTTTCTCGGGTGTTTGTATGTAGGTCTTTGGTTGTTCGGGTTTTCTCCCGTGTAAAATTGGAAGTGTCTTGGCGACGTTTCGACGAAGTCCCATTCGTCATCTTCAGGCTGGTGTTTTCAGCTTCGTGCTTCGAGCAGCAATGTGTGTGTGGCTTAGTGTTTCTTCCTTTTAACTGCCAGTGGGGGTATGAACTGATTGGGTGGGAGCTTGGCTGTGTTCTGATTGGGTGGAGGTGTGTTCTGAATGGTTAGGGGCTTGGCTGTGCTCTGATGGCTGGGGGAGTGTTCTGTTTGGTTGTGCTCAGGTTAGTCTGAGTTGCAGAGGGGTTTGAGATTTTGGGCTGCCGTGCTATTTTTTGGCTTCGCGTTCGTGGTCGTGCTTCCTCTTCATGGAGGGTGTCAGTTTGCTTCATGTATGGATTGGAGGGGTTTAAAGTGGCTAATGATGCAGCTGTGGTCTGGCTTCTGGTTTGTGGTCGTGCCTCGTCATCGGTGTGGCTTTGGGTTTGTTTTTTGCGTGGATGTGTGGTGGTGCCCTCCTGTGTGGTTTTT